>NC_081413.1:461525037-461567537 GCF_030272615.1 Cryptomeria japonica | reverse complement strand
TGTTAAAATGATGTTTGATAAGATGTTCATCGTAGGACAAATGTTTTCATAGGACATGACATCTAATAGGGTGCCTATTCTAGGAATGATGTATCCTTAGAGGCACGTTGTTTGATAAAGATGCTAAAATTGATACGTAGTTGATTGGTAAGGTTGTAAACTAGCTTAGTAGTTTGTTTGTTGGTCTTTGATTTTTTAAGCTCGGTGTTTTGATTGTGTTTATTCAAAGTGTCAATTTCTAAGCAAGAGACAATTTATTATGGATTTTGGATTTTTTTTTTAAATATTTTTTTTGGATTTTAAAGTTTTTTTTTTATTTGAGAAGTTTCTTTTTTATTTTTTAAATCTTTTTTTTGTTTTTGTTTTTTTTTGGACTTTAAAAAAGTTTTTTTATTTAGAAGTTTTTTCAAATTATTTTTATTTAAAAAAAAAAAAATTGGATTTTAAATGTTTTCACATCATTGATTGAGATATAAGGCATTATCAATATTTATTCTCAAGGAACGTATATTTAGTTGCCTTTATTGTCTAGCAAGGCATAAGGCATTATGAGTGGATGAATGAACTGCTAGGATGGAAATGGATAAGTGAAGGATGAAGGCAACTTATTATGGAATCAGAGCTATTTGGTTTCCAAGGACTATCTCATGATGGGATAAGTAAGTGACTGGATATGAAAATGTAAGGCAATGGAATGGTACTTTGAATGGCATGTGGTCCATAGGAATGGACATGTCAAGGGGTTTCTAAAAAACTTGTTTTACATTTTAGGTCCCTAATTTTGATCAAGGTCAAGGGATAGATAGGATGGAGATAATAGGATAAGCAAGATCAAATGTGATAATGAATTATGGAAGTAACAATTGGATAAGATAATAGACATGGATTGAAGGGTGTGGATAAGGTGAAGAAAATAGGATGCATGATGCTTGTTGAGCTCCCTAAACTTGTCAAGATTGAAGGTGGAAAAGGGGATGTGGATGTAGATAGGGTGAATGAGGGAATAATGGAGGATGAGAGATAAAGGAAGATAAGGTGGATAGGATGACATAGATGAAACTTGTCCTCAAGTGTAGAGTGCAAGAGGGTAACGGATTACACATGATGCATATTTTCCAGGTTTTCATCATGGTACTTGCCCTAGGCGCCACAAGAGGTGGTGTTTACCATTAAATAGATTTTTTCTCTTTATTTTTTTTCATTTTTTTTCTTTTTTTCTTTTTTCTTTTTTTGACTTTTGGGAAGATAATGTATGCATGATAGAAGTTGAAGGAAGGACTAAGCATCTCATACTTTAGATAGTATCCCTAAAAAAAGTGCTACAATGGACCATGGTTATTGAAAGTATGCTCAAATATGTTAGTAGGGTGATGGTAAAGGGAAATGAAAGGGATTATAATTTATGCAAAACATTGGATGGGATGGATGGAAGGATAGAAATAGTTGTTGGATAATGGATGGGGTGTTGTAAGATCTTTATAGGGTAGATGGAAATGTTGGCAAGATCAACTTTGGCACACACCTTGAGGGGTGGTGGAGTGATGGACGAAAAATGGATTTTGGAGTTTGAGATTTTAATGGACAAGTGGATGTGGATTTTGAGACATAAGGACCCAAAATGGATGAAGGAAATGATGGAGTATTTAAGATAGTGGATTTTGAGACATAGGGACCCAAAATAGATTTAAAAGGTGGGAGATGTTTAGATGGACAATTAAAGGAAGCCTTTGGAATAGCAAGTTTGGATGCCAATTTTGATTTTCTTTGGAATGCAATTCTTTCATGAGCATCTTAGGAATCTACATGGTTTTTTATTTTCCTTTTCTTTGTGGTCCTTTGGAATGCACTGATTCTATGAGAAGCTTAGGAGTCCACATTGTTTTTTTATTTTTATTTTTGCTTCATGGGCCTTTTGTGGCTTTTATTTTCTATTTTGGATCAAAAAAAAAATAATCTTTATATGTCTCTTGGATGGGACATGTTTATCTTTGAACATATGTGAATTTTTGTACTTATGAACTTTATGCTTGGCATCCAAATTGCTTCCAAAAGCATTGGGATTCATGGGTGGATAGGAATGATATGGACGTCTTTTGAATGAGTTCATGTAGGTAGATGGTGGGAAGGTTCTCAAGGATGTGTGTCTTTGTTGATCTTGATTTATGAGAGGGTAAGGGGATTGTGAACTAGGGGTGATATGGATAGTAGATGGATGGACATAAGGACCTAAGATGGGTGGAAAGGATGAAGGCTTTGGTTTTGGGATATAAGGACCTAAAATGGATTTAAAGGATGGGTAATGTGTATGTTTGGATTTAGATGGAGAAACGCAAGACTTATTATGGATACCAACGTCTTGAGGGTGAGATATGTAGCCAAGGCCATGATAATTAGGATTTTCTTTTATATCAAGGGGTTCTAATATACCTTGTTCATAAATGCCTAACCCTTTTCCTTGATAATGCATGCTTTGACAAATCTTTTTAGCAATGGGATAATTTTTCATTTTGAAACATTGTGTGAATACATTTTGAGGAGGATATTGTATGGAGAGAATGATAAGCTCATGGAGTAAACTAGATTTTATGAAAGTGGTTGAACCAAGTTGATAAGTAAGGGGTTCGTGAATAATTTGGATAGTAGTGATGGGATCTTGAGGAGGATTAGGATCATGAGGGGGATTACAAGGGATGTTGAGATCTTGAGAAGGATGTGGAGGATTATGGCAAGGGGATGAAGGGATAATTTGGTATTGACATGGAAGAGTATCGTTGGATGGAGTGGAAAGGGTGATTTGCTCTTGATTTTGAATAGTATCATTGGAAAGGATGGAAGAGATATCATGATCTTTCTTAGGAAGTGGATTATGATTGGGACTTGGAAGGATACTTTTCTCTTGAGATGGAAGGGAATCATCTTGTATGGAATGAAAAGGGATGGTGGGATCATCATGGGACGTGGGATGAAAAGGTATAAGGGGATCACCATGACATTTTAGAGAGATGTGGTCTTCATCAAAAATTCGATGGGATGGAAAAGCTTTGGGATCTTGATCCTAATTCATTTTAGGAATTGTTTCTTCATACTTGAGATTATCCTCTTGACATGGGGTATGAGTTTGATTATGCATCGAGGGTTCTTGGAAGGATCCAATATTGTGGAATGATGTGGATGGATCTTGAATGGAACTCTCTTGAGTGGGTTTGATTTGAGATGGAGCATATGGTGTTGGTGGTTCTAGGATTTTTTACTCATTTGAGGGCTTGGTATCAAGAGGTGGATTACCATGGATTTCTATTGTTGATAGCCCTTGAGGGTAGAATCAAAAGGTGACATCATTGGGTTCATGGTTTGATGGAGATGGTGGGGGTTGTTGTAATTTTTTAGGGAATGAAGGAATGGTGGGAGAAATGGAGGGTACTTGTGGGCCAATTTCTTCATTGGAGGTAGATATGTCATTGGTGTAATTATTATGGGATAAGCCATTGCTAGACACAGGTATATGATTTTGATCATTCTTGTAAACTATATCATGGAACATACCCAATTCCTCATTAGGTGAATTATTAAGATGCTCTTCATTAGTAATGTCACCTTGATCAATAAGGTCTTGAATGATATTTTTAAGCTTTTGGCAATCAAAAGTTTTATGTCTTGTGTTCCTATGGTATTCATAAAATTCATCATCCTTCCACCATGAAGTTTTGACTATAGGTTCAAAAGGTCCACCCTTAGGAAGTGTAATTAGCTTGTATGTGACAAGTTTTTGCAAGGCGGATTCTCTAGGTTCACCCAAAGGTGTGATTTTCCTTTGTGAGTAAACCATAGGTTTGATTTTGTCCTTTGGGTGTTGACTCGGTTTCTTGAAGTGCTAGGCGTAAATTTGGATTTTTGGTTGGGTAGAATGTTGTTTTGGGGGATGTAATTTAGATGTGTGACTTGGGGGTTTGGCCTAGATGCTTTAACTTCCATAACCATTTTTTCAAACCAATCTCTTAAGTTTGAATTTGGGGAGTATGTGTTTATGGAGGTGTTTTGTTATTGTTGAGGTATGTAGTCTTGGTTGAATGTTTGATACGTGTGAATTGGATTGATATGTTGATTGGAGGTATATAGATAAATTCAAATATTGTCTCTCAATTGAAGGAATAAATTTTTTGCTTTCCCTACAAAATGTGTAAGGCCAATCCATGATGTTTGTTTGAATTTTCTTGGTTTTTTTCAATTTGTTTTTGGCTTTTTTATTTTTATGTTCTTTTTGTACTTTTTATTAAATATGAAAACACACAAGAAATAAATGCAAAAGACAAGATCCTATGGCTCAATTTGGATGATGTGTCCCCTTTTGGTTTCAACTAGGGAAGGTGGTCTAAACATTCAAGCACATAAAAGACACCAACATGCCTACTCGAGTGGGAGTATCAATCCTTGCATACACAAGAAATGATCGCCAAAAAGTTCAATTATAGGCTTTACAAGCTCAACTAGGGGTATCTTCTATATACCACAAGGGCATGTGAGGCCTAAATCCATGAAATGAAAGAGAAATATTGTCAAACAATTGGGAGGAGAGGGTAACCCACTATCCATCTTCACTTCTCTAAGGTATAAAGTTCTTAAAGGCTTAGCCCAAATTCACAATTTTTCACTTCCAAGAGGCGTTTCTTTCAATTCACCCTCGCTATTTATACTTTTTCAGAACATGGGAGTTGAGGTCGTCCCATAGAGTGTTCACTTCTCTAGGCAAGCCTCCTAAAAATAAAAACAAGATCACTTATTTCTAACCCCTCAAGTTTATCATTAGGTTCTAAGAGGAGATCATACATAAGTGATCTTGGCGATGAGAAGACGCTTGTTTGTTTTAATTCCAAATCCAAATGTGAAATTTGATTTTAATCCCATTTTCAAATTGTGGAAGACACACCAAGCAAGTCGATTTGAAGAAATAAATGATTTTATGATAAATGAAAAAGATTATGATCAATTTTAGAATGGAAATGAAAAGGTTAAGAACAAGTTCGCCTATATTTTAATGCTTCCCCTTTGTGTTGAAACCCTTTGATCCAATGATGAGCTCCAAGATAGCTTTTTATCATATTCAAATCCATGTGTATGAAAAAATGGCAAAAATGATAAACCAAAGCAAATAAATGTTATAAATGAGTTGGTTCATTATGATATTAAAACTAATAATAAAACCATTTCAAGCATGATAAAATAGTTTTATGATGTAATAAAATATATGCAAATTAAATATAAGCTCATCACAAGATTACAAGTTTATATTTTTGCTTTTGACCTAGTCAACAATCTCCTTTTTTTTTCAATGATTTTGACTCCAAAATTTAAAATGCAAAGAAGATACCCTTGCTAAAATTCTAGGAGCTTTCTAAAAATGTAAAAAAAAAAAAATAGAAAAATTCCTTAATTTGAGTTGCAGAGAGTAGATTTAAGGATAAACACTAATTTTTTAAAGATCTAATTTTTCACTAACTAGTTTTTGTCAAAATAAAAATTACAAATAATAGACCCTCGTTAGAATTTTAAGCGCTTTCCAAAAAAGTAAGAAGTTCTAAAAAAAATTCTAATTTGCACACAAAAATTAATTTTTATGGAAAATCATAAAAATAATTATATCTCACTCAAAAACAATGAGAAAATTTTGATTTTAGGACTAAGAACTCCTTAATTTTAGGAAATGTTATGACACGTGGAAAGTGCCATGAAGCATATTTGCATGGAGATTTTGGGCACCCAAGTTGGGTTATGATAGGTTTTAAGAGAAACAACTATTTTTAATTAGGTTATGTCAAATCCTTGTTGTAAGTTGACATATTCTATGGCAATTATAAGATGTGTAAGAGAATGTCATAGCCTATTTTTAGTCAATTCTAGGCATCCAAGCTTGAAAGGAACAATTCAAATGGTATGACAACTACAAGGGATGTAAGGGAATATTATACAAGAGTCTTTTTGCATGTAAAAGGCATAGGAAAGTGTGCAATATGGATTTCGATGCTCATTCCTTGTTCCTTCCTCCAGAAGATTTCCAAAATCTTGTATAATCTCTATAAATAAGGTGCTTGAGGAGTGGTCTCCATAGGTTGATTTGCAAGTACTATTATGTTATCGATATTGCTCCATAATTGTCAAGTGGTGAACTCCTAAAAGAATGTAACTATGTGAGTGTAGTGTAACCTTTATTGTTTACAGAATAATACATTGGATTGTTCTTTGAAGTGGATTTTTTCTCTTGAATGGGTTTTCTCCACATATATCAATGTTATGGTATAATATTTTTATGTTTGTGTTGTGCATCTTCTCACTATAATTGTTAAAAAAATAAAAATGTGCATTATCTCCTCTCCTTATATTGGTGTAATAAGTGTTTCCACATACCTTACTTCCTTTCAATCAATTACTCTTAGAAAAAAGACCATGTGATAGCACATCCTTCTTTCTCCTCTCTTTAAAGAGTTAGTGACAATAAAAGAATTGGTTTCATTACAAGTGTAAGGATGGCATTGCAACCTTTCATTAACCTACACCATCATAAAGATTAAAAAAAAAACTACTCCATTTGGAAAATCCAATTGGTTGGATCTTTGCCATCAAAATTTGGCTTATCTGTCTTTGGTGTGAAGTGCCTAGCTCTAAATTATTTAAGTGACAATCCACCTTTTAATATAAGGCAAACCAAAAAATCTTCATGTCCCTTAGAAAGCACATCTTCCCCCCAAGTCATATGTGCAAGCAAGTATTTATTTGATCATTGTCTTGAGATTGTCTATCTTAGCTACTTATCTATCCCCTCTACTAATAGATCATATTTGTTAGGAGTCTTTTCTAAAGTGATTGTATTCTTGGCACTGCCTCTTGTCAAAGTCCCCACCATGATGCTATAAAAATAGCTTCCCCAATAAGTTACTTAAAAAATCAAAATAATCTTTAAAAATATTATAACTTACTTCAACCTAGATCTCACCTTTTCAAAAAAATATTCAAGCTATTCCTTAATTTGTATTATTGGGAGAGAATTTAGTGAAGACCCTAATTTAACAATAACTCATTAACTATACTCCAAATGACAAGAGCTATTTATTATTGTAGCTTTAGTTAACTAATTTAAAAATAACTCATTAACTATACTCCAAATAGACCATGTGATAGCACATCCTTCTTTCTCTTCTCTTTAAAGAGTTAGTGACAAAAAAAGAATCGGTTTCATTACAAGTGTAAGGATGACATTGCAACCTTTTATTAACCTACACCATCATAAAGATCAAAGAACTACTCCATTTGGAAAATCCAATTGGTTGGATCTTTGCCATCAAAATTTGGCTTATCCATCGTTGGTGTGAAGTCCTTAGCTATGAATTATTTAGGTGACAATCCACCTTTTAATATTTATGTCCCTTAGAAAGCACATCTTCCCCCCAACTCATATGCGCAAGCAAGAATTTAATTGATCATTGTCTTGAGTTCTTCTATCTTAGCTACTTATCTATCTCCTCTACTAATAGATCATCTTTGTTAGGAGTCTTTTTTAAAGTGATTGTATTCCTGGCACTTCCTCTTGTTGAAGTCCCCACCATGATGCTATCAAAATATCTTCTACAATAACTTAACAAAAAATTTCAAAATAATCTTTAGAAATATTATAACTTACTTCAATCTAGATCTCACCTTTTCAAAAAAATCTTCAAGCTATTCATTAATTTGTATTATTGGGGGAGAATTTAGTGTAAACCCTAATTTAACAATAACTCATTAACTATACTCCAAATGACATGAATTATTTATTATTGTAGTTTTAGTTAACTAGTTTAACAATAACTCATTAACTATACTCCAAATAGACCATATGATAGCACATCCTTCTTTCTCTTCTCTTTAAGAGTTGGTGACAACAAAAGAATTGGTTGCATTACAAGTGTAAGGATGACATTGCAGCCTTTTATTAACCTACACCACCATAAAGATCAAAGAACTACTTCATTTGGAAAATCCAATTGGTTGGATCTTTACCATCAAAATTTGGCTTATCCAACTTTGGTGTGAAGTGCCTAGCTGTGAATTATTTAGGTGGCAATCCACCTTTTACTATAAGGCGAACCGAAAATCTTCATGTCCCTTAGAAAGCACATCTTCCCGCCAAGTCATATGCGCAAACAAGTATTTATTTGATCATTGTCTTGAGATCTTCTATCTTAGCTACTTATCTATCCCCTCTACAAATAGATCATCTTTGTTAGGTGTCTTTTTTAAAGTGATTGTATTTTAGGCACTGCCTCTTGCTGAAGTCCCCACCATGATGCTATCAAAATAGCTTCCACAATAACTTAAAAAAATCAAAATAATCTTCAGAAATATTATAACATACTTCAACCTAGATCTCACCTTTTTTAGAAAAATCTTCAAGCTATTCATTAATTTATATTATTGGGAGAGAATTTAGTGAAAACCCTAATTTAACAATAACTCATTAACATTGCTCCTATTTTGCAGCCTCGGTCTTCTTTTGTTGATTCCACTCCCTACACTATTCTGCAACAGCCTATTGTTGTCTCTGATAGAATCCCTATGGAGACCTCCCCGCTAGAATCTTCTTTTGATGTTCCTAATGATAGTATCGTCTGGACCATAGTTTCTCACAAGTGGAAGGGGAAGTCCCCCCCCCCTCTCCCAAACCCCTCCTTGCCTTGGCTCAGGTGTCTCTCCTCGTCCTTGAGTCCTCCTTGCCTTGGCTCAGGTATCTCTCCTCATCCTTGAGTTGGGTTTGGGTTGTCGCTGGTTTGACAGGTTTTTTCCTTTTTCGCCTATCCGACCTTGTTTTTTTTTCAGCTTACTCCCCTATTTTCTTGTATCTCTTACTGTCTTTGGGTTGTTGTATTAAGGGTCAACACCCTTGTTAATTGTTGCTTTCCTAATCAAAAGCAATAAACTCATTAACTATACTCCAAATGACAAGAATTATTTATTATTGTAGCTTTAGTTTGTCATTGAAAATCCTCCAAAAGTTAAAACCAAGAAATTGTTTTTTTATAGCTCTAGGAGAAAATTTTGTGAAAACCTAATTTTAACATAACTCTTCAAATTTACTCCAATTTCTGAACTATAGCAGCCTCAATATTTCCTTGATCCCTTTAAAAACTATTAAAAAAAACATCAAAGTTAGAAAGATATGTGCTTTACTATTTTACCTCCTAAACTAAAAAAAAGGTGTTTTTTCTTATCTGTTGAATGAGAAGATATGGCTTTGATACAACTTGTAATGAATAAGTTACACAAGAGAATAATATAATAAGAAATATGATACAAATATAATACTTAATAATAATATGTCATAATTCATAATATGATGCTAATAAACTAACCATTACATTAGTTCTAAGAGATTTCCACAATCCATCGTATAAACAAGAGAATGCAATTTCTAGATTTAATTGTGTACAAAATTTTGCATCATATATTTCATATTTGTACCAAGGATCGCACTTAGGATGACATAACTACCTATATAAGACTATATTAATGATCATATAACTTAATTGTAGTTAAGGTAGCCACAATCCAATAACTCGTATCCCTATGCACACCACAAGATTAAGGGTGCAATAGTCTATTGGTAAATTGAAGGTAAAATAAGAATGAATCCAAGGAGAAGAGGAAATAAAAGAATGAACCAAATGATTATTTAGATTTTTGAGCTTCTTATGATGAACAAAATGCTATTTTTGTAGCCCTTGACATGCATGAATGTGAGCATACATGGATGCTCAACTAGAGTCCCTCTTGTCACGACTTTTCAAAAGAAGTGATTTTCTAAATATAGGAAGATTGATGTTGGAAAGGTCTACCTTGGTGATGACTATTTTTTTTTTACTATTGGTGGACATGGATGAGTTAATATGAGATTCTCCAATGGGTCGATCTAAGGTATTTCAAGAGTTCTATACATCTTGACTTCAGGAGAAGTAATGAGTGTGTAGGTAGTATTTATTAGTGGTGCACATAAGATTGTTCATTAAGCTATGGTGTCGGCAATGCAAGATTGCTATCGCCTACATTCAATGCAATAGTTTAATACTACCTAAAGGGACTTGAAACATCTAAGCCTATAAGCTTGGTACTTGCAACATATATACCTATAGAATAAGTACTTACAATGAAAGGACTTACAACATTAAGACTTGTAAACTTACACAAGGAATTGCACTACTAGGAAATGTGTAGTGTTCCTAAACATGTTCTTACCATAGATTGCAAGCTATTAGATAAGCATACTTGTACTACTATGAGCTTATAAGCCGCATCCATAAGAAGGCTCTTAGAAACCTAAAAAATAGAAATATTATTTAGGGGTTGGTTGATTGTTCTCTTTAATTTTACTTTTATGAATAGTGTATTTAAGGTAAGAAAAACTAGGTTTAGTTTTACTAAGCTTGCATAGCTTTCATATAGATATTCCCTAATTAGAAAAATTCCTATATTGTGCTTTTATTACTAAATAACTTCTCCTAGAAGACTTAGGTCTACTATCTCAAACATATATCTCAAGTAGTCTACAATCTCAAACATATATTCAAGGCAAGGTTGTTTCAAGGAATTTAAGGCTCTCATTAAGAACCAAGCAAGTGGAAAAATCATGAATAGATAATGCTAGATATTACTCAAATGAGAGAAAAATTCTACAAAGAGAATGGCATTACATAAGATAACTTTGCCCACCCGTCAAAAAAATTGATTTACAAAGATGATGAATAGGTCATTGATGCACATGGATAGGATTATGGCCAATTGCGATTATTTGGAATATAAATATTGGGTAGAGGTAGTTTAGCAATACATATTACCTAATTAATAAGCCTCTTACACAAGTTTGGATGTGAAAAAGCCCCCACTTCAATGTCTTCAAGTCTTTGTTCCAAGACAAATGCTCATGGACAAAGATGTCAAAGTTAGATTATAAAGAAGTGAAACCTATCTTTATTTGCTACAATGATGATTTAAAAGGGTACAATCTCTTGGGTCCTATCTCTAGGAACACATTATATACCTAAAATGTGATTTTCAAGGAAAATAGGCCCTCTCTGTTATTGGAGAAGAAAAAATGGAAGGTAAAGTTTATAGTACAATTAGAGCCAAATATTGAGACAAATGCACCTATTTTGTGAACCACAAAACAATAAAATCTAAATATTAACTAATAGTAATAACCAAAATCCAACATGTCTCACAAAATGACTTGTAATCTCACATAAAATATTAAACTTATAAACCTAGCCAAGATAATGAAAAAATTGGTCGGTTTACTTTTAAGGTTTGGATCCTAAAGTTTCAAGAAGATTACATGTTGTAACCAATCTGAAAGCTTATTGTATTTATCATTTTGAATTGGTCATTGAACAATTTTTCGGTTTACATTTTAGGTTTGGATCCTAAAGTTTTGAGAAGATTACATGTTGTAACCAATCTGAAAGCTTATTGTATTTATCATTTTGAATTGGTCATTGAACAATTTTTTAAGTTGTCAAAACATTTTAATGTGAATGTGCTCATATTTCAAATATTGCACTAGATGTTGGATCTTGTGAATCCTAACAATGACTTGATCCTCAAAGAAAATCATTGTATTCATTCATAAACTACAAACTCCATTTGCAAGTGAAAATCATGCTACGTTGTCATCAATTCGACCAAGTGTAAAAGTGAAACTTACCATCATACAAAAGTCTAGTTTCTATAGTGCAAACAAATCTCACTACTAGTGTGTTGGTTTCTTTCAACCATCATCATCTTTTGTATCAATACCAATGCATACATTAGTCTCTTCTTCAAAAGGTTTGACAAAAAAAAGGAAATACCTTGTACTTCTAACACTAATCAATCTATATCACTTGTGCCAAATGATCATGGACATAAGTAAACCCCACTCACACCCAAGCCATACGCATGCATATAGATCAACTCAACCCACACCTCACCCAAATACATGCCTTTAGATCAATTCCACTCACACCTCATCCATATGCATGCCTTTAGATCAATTCGACTCACACCTCATCCATATGAAATTTATCTTGAAGTCTTAATACTCACAACTTAACAAAACAAAGCAGACCCAATTTTGACCCAAACTTGACGACTACACAAAAACTAGGCAAAAGGTCAAGCAAAACTAAGCATATTAAAAAATACTAAAAATTTTTGTTTCCAGCATGGGCTCAGCACAATTTCCCTCCTGCAATAACACGGGTACAGTTGCACCTCACAGGTTTTTAAAGTGTCCAATAAATAACAGGGTGCTGCTTCTGTATGCATACATGCATTTAATGCTTGAAAGCATTTTGTATGTACCTTGCATGGCCCATATCAGATGAGTTGACTCGTTTGGTCACCTTAGGTCAGTCTATTTGCCTTCTAAGATGTGTAGCTCTTTTTATCAGCCAGTGAAACAATCAAGAACTTAAATGGGATCGCCAGTTGTCCCATTGAATTTTTATTAGCATGTCAGATATATAGATGTCAACAAGATCCTTATCAAAATATAAAGACAGGTTAAACCCTAACAGCACCCTTATATAAACTCACATATTAACAGGTGTCAAATACTTGATGCAGCATCATTCTGTAACTTCCTATTTATTAGATTTTTGTCATTTGCCAACCTCTGGGCTAATCTTTGAACAGCATTGACCCTGCAATCCCAGAGGAGATTGCAAGCTTTGTAGAACTTATATTGCTTTAGGTCAGCCCCTCAAAAATATTGCAAGCATTTAAATGGGTTCATAAATAGATCCTCATAAAAAGACCGTGTATCTAGCACAATTATAAACATTTACACAGATCAATTATTGCACAAAATAAATTTCCAAGGTAAAGGAGATTTACTGATTACAATTTCAGCTTGTTTCAGCTGTAAATTGACCAATAGCTTGTTAGTGATGCACACTAAAATGACAGTTAAAAAAAAATGTAGGGACCCAGACACTGAATCCTAAATCTTCTTGTTCATTGACGAGCAACAAAATTGGGAAACCATATTGAAGCCTGTCTTGAAGATATCAGTTCTCCAAGACTGAGCACTTTCACGTCTCACAGATATATGTTTCAAATTACACCATATGTTCCTCTGACATCCTACCATTTACCAATACAATTGGAATCAAGTTGAGAGTTAAGTTACAAAATACAACGGCAACCGTTGTGGTTGGTTGGATTGCTAGACCCATCAATGATGCCCCAAAAAATCTAACAGGTGAGCTCAAAAAAGAGGTGAGGTAGATCAAACATTAATGACAGGCATGTCTCACAAAGTGGTTAATCAACAATTGGTAGCATTCTGAGAAGCCAAGACCAAATAAAATGAACATAAATCTCAAAATATTTGCATTGTGATATGCTCACTGTTTAAGGAACATACAACTTTTCATTAGCATGAAATCTTTTGCACAGTTTCTGGAGAGCTGCAGGTGAGTGTTGCATTGCATTTAGCTTCAAGTCCCTTGACATAGCCTGCAAAAATATAAAATAATAACATAATGGAACTTATTGGGGCAAGGAAACAATATAGTAAGCCAAAACATTAAAAACCAAAAGCACTCCATGTCTAGGACATCTTGTATTCTAGCATATACCTTGTAGTCATTCCCATACTTTGAAATAAGCCTACTAACATATACACGTTGCATGGTTGTAAGCGTTTGTAAAGGTGCAGTTTTCCCATCCCTTCGTCTCTTTCCAAGTGCAGATTTTAAATCTGGAGAAAATAAAGTATTTATCAAAGCCAAAACACCATAAAGCTTTAGAAGGCAACATACTAACAATTTGTAAGCATTGCATTTCACTCAAAAGTTATCCATAGAATAATAAAACAATTGAATAAAAGCTCAAGCGGGTCAAGAAAGGAAGTAACAGGCTACTAATACAAGTAAAACCATTTTTGTTATAGAACTTTCCAATTATACAGAGAAAAATCTCATCCTAATTAACCAAGAAACATATTTTTAGAAGTTTCATACTGACATTGCAATTATAAGGCTGTTAGATCCAGTCATCGAGTCAAGACTACTAATTATATAAATCTTATTACTTAAGAATCTAACTACTATAAAATTGAAGGACCCAGTTACATCAAGCGTTTCAAAGCAAAGTACGAAAAATCTGTCTCAGGATTGAATCGGCATAGCAAAGAATCAACTGCAATTCAATTAACAGGATTTAATAGGGTGAAAGTCAGGAAATTATAACTCTCTCATGAATTGAGAAAAAATATCATTTTTTTAATTTCATGCCAAACAAAAGAAAAGCATTGTCATTCCATCTGGCACAAGCTCAAAACAACTTTATCTATTTCGCTTGTTAAAACCAGACATAGATCCAGGGACAGCAGTATATAAAGTGAAAATTTACAAGAAGACCCGATCTAGTGCATGGATCACAAAGAATCTAGTGATATTAGAATTCTTAAGCATAAAAAGATAATAATTTGAGGTAACCAAATCCAGAGGCTACAATCATTTGGTTCTTATACCAATTGATTGGCAAATTTGCCACAACAAATACTGAACACAAGATTTAGTCAACTATAATTACTATACATGTACACTTCCCAGTTATTTGTAAATTAGGAAATTAAAAAAGGAAAAAAGTACATTTTTAAGGTCACCGCCAAGCAAGACACCAAATTGGTGTGAGTACACTCTTATGTTTGCCCATTTACCTTATATATTGTTCAAAGCATATAATCCTACCCTCCATAGATTTAAGCATTGGACCCCCAATATGGAGTGCACACACATCCGCCATCACGGGCACTCAAGTTGTATTATACATGTATATAGTTCAGAAAATATGTGAAGATGAAAGCTTTTCAGGAAGCATCTAAGAGAAGAAAAATGTCCATAGAGATATGTAATGTTTATATATATATGCTAAGTCCGTGTGTAACCATGCAAAACATTCAATAACTATTCTAGCATGTACGGTAAGATCTCATTAGGAAGGAAAAACAAGCTCATTTTTTATACCTTAAAGTCAACAGATCAATACTAATTGACTCAAAAAAAATTGAAAACCCCTGTGAACCCTGACCATGATGTATGCAAGTGAATTTTCATCTCTGATTGAAATTTTGTAAGGGAATTTATGTAGCATACGATAATAAGTAATACCATGCACTTAAGGAATTATTTTGTCTCCGTATAGTGCTTGTGCAAAAGGTTGTTTTGTTTTCTTAATTCACCTTGGGATATTAGCCCTAATCACTAGAGCTTAAGAAAATGATATACAACAAACATATTGGTGTATATAGAAAATTATTGCACCTTAAGATTATATTCATCTTACATTGGTGAATATTCTGTAGATCATCCAAAATAATTATCTCTATATTTTAAATAAAAATGAAAATAAGTTTGTCGTATATCCTAAATTTCTCGAAAGAGGCTTTGAGGATATCTAGCTTTATTTCCAAATTTTCTCTAGACAGACTTTGGGAAAATCATGATATTTTTGGAGGCTGGCTTGTCTCATCTCTTCTTGTTTTCTCTATGCTTAATAGTACACTATGCAATGAATAGGATTCTAGTCTATATCATTTACACAGTAGGTAGTTTTCCTTTTCGTTAAATTTATTTCAACATGCCACAAAATCTTACATGGTATCAAAGCAGGTGTCAGCCAAAACTCACATGGTATCAAAGCAAGTCAGATTTGGGCTAATTCTTTTCATTTGTGCAAAATAAAATACTTTTTTCCTAGGGTTTCTAAAATAGTTAGGTATTCTTGTAACAAGCATCTATAGAGACCTTTTGGAGAAACAAACTGTACCATTGTGTACAAGATACCCATGAAAGTTAGTTTTGCCTTTCATTTTGGTCAAATGGAGCACCCGAAGACCAAACTTACAAGAGCTGGAGATTGCTTACTAGTTATTATTTGTAATTTTTGCAGATTACTTTGTCCAGAAACACCCTGGAGCTTACCATTGCATTTAGGGCATCCAAAAACCAATAGATCACCTGTGAAATTAGCAAAATCTAACAAGTTTCACAAGGCCTCTATTTCTATGTTCTTTAGACTCTGCAATACAGTTGTCCATGTGACACAAATTTTGACAACGGTGTAGTGCCACCACCATTGCATTGTTGATGCAATAATGCTCAACTACTACTGCCACCACAACTGGATCACCACAATTGTTAAGTCCGATATCCACTTGAAAGAATATTCTCTCAAAAGATTACTGCCATGTCAACAACAGTATGACATCCAATTTTCTATTTTCATTGCCTACACAGTCAGCAATCCAGTCTACTGCCATGTAAGCACCACCTACCATACCAACCATACAGTCTGCACAGCCAGGTGACACATTAGCCTGCAACAGCAACTAACACATTAGCAGTACCACATCAAAACTGTAGAGACCATCAGCTGCACATCAACAACCTACTACATCAGTCCCCACATCAGCAAACAATTCAGAGTGTCATGCAATCTGACACATCAGCAATGCCACATGATTTGTATTGTCACATCAGCATCCAGTCAATTGTCACTTAGAAGTTTGCTGACATCATGTGAGTGCCAGGATGACATCATCAACTACTTGAGAGCTCCTTCCATAAGGAGATTTAAATTTTAATCTGATGCCTGAATTTCGGAAGGCTCATTTTCATTCAAACCATAAAAAAAATTTAAACAATTGACTCCAATTGTTTTTACAATGGTTACACAGTAGTAAAACTTTTTGGGGGAATTTGTGTCCCCATTTTTCAAAATTTGCAGTTTTATCAGGTTCTACTCGAGCAATTCTCAGTTTTTTGAACCTCCAGAGGTATATTTGGGCTCTCCTATTGACTCCTTTTTGAGTGTTGTTTTCTTTTGAAGTGCATAACTTTTTGTAAACTTTGCATTGGTGACTTTTGTTTGTACCTATTCTTACTCAGTTAAGTGAATTTTGTTCTTAGCCCTTTTCTTGTCACCAAAGAACTTCTGATATACAAGCTGCAAATTTATATTATAGGGAATTGTATATTCTTAAATTGAAATAAGGTTCCACACTTCTTTTCGGTAGGAGGGGATTTCCATCATGTATTATAACATAACTTAAAAGTTCTGTAGTCATGCTAATGTGATATCCCTCTCTGAAGGATTTTAAACATTTTTTTATGTACATCTGTTCTTGATTATGTTGATGTTAGTGTTTAAATGTATTCAGATATATGTTGGTTCTGACATCCTTGGTGTTGATATGGTTACGTTAAGGAAAAAATAATTGTTATAGCTGGTTTGTATTGATCATTATTCTTTTTCTGCACAGCCAGCACTGTTGATGCCATTCTGTAGTTATAGCTGAAGCATGGATTGGAGATGAACCAGAATGAAAGATCGCATCTTGACTTATCTTATAATCTTGAAGTGTTGTGATGATGTTTACTTAATTGCATAGCATTTTGTTGAGATTGTTGTTATTAGTATTGTTCTTGACCTTGCATGATTAGTCAAAAAGATAGTTGACAAGTTATTTAGGTGTAAAGGTCTTATGGTATACAGTGATTGTGTTAATTGTGTCTAGACCTTCATCCTTGGTTGAAATATTACGGGGTTCCTATCTTTCATAAGGTTAAATTGAATATTTTTTGAGTTACACAACTTTCTAAAGGACATAGTCCTCAATCCAAAAAAAGGATATTCCTTGGAACTTCCACTTATTTGGCACCAATGTGGTGCAAGGAAAATGCAAATAAGTATTAAAAGACAGATATGAGACAGTTAATTAAGTCTCGTCAATTCAGAGGGAGTGGTAAATGGTTGTTGTCAGTGAACAGAGGTATCCTATGAGTTTAAGTTTGGGTTTTTTTTTCATTTTGAAATGTTATTGGGCTCTGTACTCAACCATAGTGAAGCCCTGGCATAATGTTTAGGGGAATTTGCAGAGTTTGCCATAACAAAACTAGAGATGTCTTAATGTCTGGAGGGAGTGGAGAATGAGGAATGTATGCGTTGTCTTGTGAATTTCAGAATGGATATTTGGAGGCTTTGTGTTGGTTTGAGAACTTCAGTCGAGAGGAGAGGAAACTTTGTTTGGATTGCTGAGTCTAGTGTCAAGTCCTTGTTGGTGTTCGTATGCTCAACAGTGCTTGGTGTTTGGACTTTTCTTGTGGACAGAAGCTACGTTGATATCTTGTTACTGTTGAGGTTGTATTCTGTAGTGATTAGGGTTTAATATTGATAATTCATTGATGGGTGAAAAGATGCCTTAACTTTGTAATGGATTCATAAATTAAGGTACTCTGTATTCTGTCTTAAGTAAACAGTGACAGTGAACTTGTATGTTTAGAAGAGTTGGTAGTCTTGTGTTTTGACTATAGACTAAGGTAAGTTGGGGATCCCACACCATTGTAGAGTTTGTAATCGGTATGGAGGTTTCTGTTGTTTGTCTTGAATTTTGTTGTAGAGAGGTCATCTACCACAGTGATCTTGATGTTGAGAGTTCTGGAAATTAGTTTGGTTTTGTACTTGTTGTAATGATTTAGCAGAATCATTATTTCTCCTCAGTGCATTATAAGAAGGAATGCTAAAGCAATTTAGAATGTACTTATGTTAGGGTACCCAACATATGTACCGGTTACAATAAGGATCTTTTGTGTTTGTCATACACTGTTGTTAATAATGTTAATTGATCAGCATTCCAATTGTTGTTCAAGGAAATCTCGGATCACTTTGTGTTCTACTTGTACCCAACATCTGTTTTCCCATAACTGTGTAATGCTTCTAAGGTGTCAAGATTTTGCTTCTGTATTCGGCAACAAAAAAACAGAGACAGTCAAATCCAGAAGCAGAATCTTGACATCATTATGAACTCTGGAAATTTTATGAATTTGATTGCTTGTAAGATGACAGAACTTTTTGACATCTTGCATGAAATCTCTCAGGAACTAACACTGAATAAGTTGAGATGGCTAAGTCATTTTTTCGCAGGTGTTGTGTCAAAGTTGCTTTGGTACGTAAGTTCTTAGAAGAACTACATGAGCCTGATTCCAAGATTGGAAGCGATATATAGAAATCCAGGAGGAGACTCAACTCAACCATCATGTCTTTCATTTGCATTCTGGAGTCCCACAGATATCCATGTAATACCTTATCATTGATGTATAAATACTGTAAGAGGCTCAAATTAATTTTCATGTACTATTGTATGATCCTTGGCATAATGTAATCAATGAGAGTTGTGCCACTAGAAAATTGTAATTACAGAGTATTGGCATATTTGAAATGATAAAAGTTTCTTAATTAATGATCATTGAATATTCTTCAATAGCAGATGTGTTAGGATAGTGCGATTTAAAATTGCAATCCTAACGTATAATTTGGGCCTCCAACTTTCTTGGAATGGGTAACTTTTGGACACCCATGAGGAGTTGAGTGATATTTATTTTTTATTATTACTCTCCAGATTATGTGAGATATTGTTGGAATGTTAAGCTAACAGTCCTGGTACTGGTTTATGTTTGGGTAGACTGGTTCAGTTCACGGGTTTAGTCCAAAAAAAATTGGGGTTGGGTTCATTTTTGGTTTATTGGTATAATAAGATATAAAATTTATAAATTTATACATATTTACAGCCACAAATCAAGAATATGAGATGAAATATACATATTTCCTAATATTTTTATGTATAGTAAATATTTATAAGCCTTATATTTATACAATATTAGTAAAATCAATTATAATGGTTAATCGCATGTACCTCTCATCAGATTAAATGGATTTGTGCACTTTAACTTTATACTTTCATAGTTATAGTTCTCCAGTTTTCTCAATAGTTGGTAGGAGAGCTAATGGTTTTGATCAAAAAAGGAATGCCTTTCTAGAAGTGTTGTGAGGTTTCTTGTTTTAGTGAGAGTATCTATTTTAGTAGGATTTCCAATTCAGTTGTGGTGGAAGTCATGGCTAACATATCTCACTTGGAAATTGACAAATTCATTTGTTTTGTGTACAAGATGTATAAGTTGAAAATAGAGGATCTCTTGGAAGAAGGATTGATGAAAACTTGTAGCAACAGAAGGAAAACCCAAAAAATCATTATCTCTTTGTTTATTTGTTAAGAGATTAGAAATGTGTACATTCTACCCCCCTGCAAAAAGACTACCACAAGAAAGAAGATGGCAGATTTGTTCTTTGATCTTTCCCAATGTTTGGGTGCGCTATGGATTGCCCAAATCCATTATGCCAGGCAGGGATGCTCGTTTTGTTGGCCAGTTTTTGTCCACTATGTGGGAGAAAAAGAATAACAAACTCCAAAAGAATATTGCTTTTCATTCCCACATTGATGGACAAATGGAGGTTGTTATTAGGACATTGGTGCAGATCAAAAGAGGATATGACAGCAAGTTCCAAAAGGCATGAGATGAACCTTTATCATACAGCATTTGTACAATAGAGCAATCCATTCCTCTAATAATCAGTCCCCTTCTCAAACATGTCCACTTGATGTTTCAGAGCTGAGAAGAGCAAACAAGTCGTTGAAAAGATTTTTCAAATCCAAAGGTAAAAAACAATTAGAAAGGTCTCAGTTGAAGTACAAATCAAGGCTTGACCATCATGGCATGGAACATCATCTCAAGGTGGGAAGTAAGGTGTGGTTGTCCTTGCACAAAGAGTGGGTACGAGGGCAAGCCAAGAATACCAAACCTCTAAGATATGGACCATTTACCATCTTAGAGAAAATTGCAGAGAAAGCATTCAGATTTGACTTAACTCCTTGCCTGAGGTTACAGTCAGTGGTCAATTGCAAATACCTACAGTTGTATGAGTCCTCCATGTTGCATGAAGAAGAAGAAGATCTGGTACTACCGATTGGATGAGTTAGTCTATGACAAGCAGATGATTATGTGAAAGGATGTAGTGCTATAGTAGAAGAAGAAAGACCAAAAGGGGAGTCCAAGAGTCTTGGCATGTGGCACTCAAATGACAAACAATGAATCAAGCCCAATGGTACTACACTGAACTTTTGTGGGACCAAAATCCTAAAAAGGGAGCTATAATCCATAAGGATCCTAGCAGTAGTCTACAACAACAACTGAAGGTCTTCTAGAAACTTCAAAACATGTAAGTGCTCATTGTTTTGACACAGTTGAAACTTAAGAATTCACACAGACAGTAGTTTCAAAACTGCCAAGGCAGGTTTGACTTATGGTAAACAACAATTTCACCACAAAATGGGGATCAGTCACAAGAAACGAGCAATCATGTCTTTTGGCATGCCAATTCATTTGAGAAGGCTTATAATGCACAAGAAGGGTCCCAACATTCTTCTTAAGGGCATGAAGGTGCCATTGACAAGGTTCAGAGGTTGGAGTGCTGGATTATATACAAATTGCAAAAGGATAACTCACTGCTGTACAGAGGAAGCTTGACAAGAGAAAGGAACAACTATATTGTTGTATTCATTCAATGTAACTTGGTTTCTTGTTAATATTATCATATATGCTATTAGCCACAACCTGTTGGTTTTTCCTCCATTTGGAGGTTTCTGGGGTAAAATCAAGTGTGATCTATATATGTGTGTTCATTTGATTCTTGCACAATCAAACTCAATTCTAGGACAATTTGAGAACATTCTAATCAGGGCATAGAGTAAATTTCACTGATTCTTACTTTTGGTGAACTTTTTGTTGAAATTACAGCTCAACTAGTTCATCTTATATTTGAGTATCTTTGTTAAGTACACTAATCAAGCGATAATAAAATAATTGTCAAGTAAGACCCATAATGCTTTTCATTTTAATTCAACACTCAATTGCTTCAACTTTTACCCTTACGTAATGTGCATGACATCCAAATGATCCCTTAAAATCAGCATTCCTTGAGGACAATTCTCCAGGGAAAAACTCTTGGTTCATGGAACAAAGATGTCCAAGGGGCCACAAAATAGGGACAAATCATTCCCCTAGCCAACACCCACAAAACATTTCCCTGACCATCCCCTTAGTCGCCACCCACAAAGGAGCTCATCCCCAAGATGGCCCTACAATGTAGGTCACATATATGGGGACACTCCTTTACAAAGGAAACACCCTTAGGGAAGTTCCCCTCTAGAGAGTATGTCCTATACCATGTGGCAGCTAGGAGACATCAAACACCACCAACCATCCCGAGGACAACAAGGCGTCCCCACATCCTTGTGAAAAAAACATGTAACTAATTCAAAAAGTTAAATAGAAAATATTAAAACCCTACACCTAAAAGTAGGCCTCATCAAAGCCCCTCACCCTAAAAAACTTATAAATATGCTAGCTCATACTCTATTGCAATCACAAAAAGAGTAAGAGAAGAAGAGGAAGAAGAAATCTCTTGTAGACAAAGTAGCCGAAAACTCCTTTGTCCCTCCTTGGGCACGCATATCCCCATATCCAAAACAGATACGTATCCGATATGGCCTAGATACACATTGGATACTGTTCCCATGTGTGTCCAAAAAACCTTGATTTTCCAACCATGCCGGATTCTATGTGATTTGATTTTTTAAAGATTTAATGTAAATCTTCCTAAATTTAATCTATAAAACTTCATTCATGCATTTTTTTTTAAAAAAATTGGTATAAAGAAAACCTACACCAAATGAGAAAGACAAATGAACTTTTTTCCTATTTCAGTGACCCATTTTTTGGGTTGTCTTCCCATGCAACTCTACTATTTTTGCACATTGTAAATTGTTAAATCAACTTATAGTCGTTTATGTAGCACTTATGTGTCTATATTGCTTTTGAAGTAATGAAAATTTCCTCTAATAACTTTAAAAATTGTGTTAAATATATGTGTATGTGTTTTTTAAGAATGTCCTATCCAGCCATATCCATATTGGGGGTCTTAGAAAATGGCCGTATCCGTATCTGATACCGTATCCGTATTTGTATCCAAATCCATGTCCATGCAACTTTGCTTGTAGACTATTAAAATGTCATTTACCTTTTAAAATTTTGAAAAACAAAAGGTAAATGCAATATGAAGGTTCTAGTGGCCTCAAAAACTTTTATTTGAGTTTGACCACAAGGGCACCACCCCTCAACCTTGAGGGAACATGCAAAGAGTACTACCCCTAGACCCTACGAGGGCCACTGCCGCTTGATGGCTACCATTGGGTGTAATATCCTCAGATATGGATAAAGGAAAAACAACAATATCTCCAAAAATATGCAACAGAATTCTGAAATTTTATTTGCAAATAAAAAACCCTTCAACAAACTCAGATCTAGACTCAGAATATTTATCTGATTTTTTTGCTAATTTATAGAAATTTCTAAATATTTCTGAGTATAAAAATAATAATAGAAAACACTCTAAATCTGCCCACAATTTTCAAATATAACTTACATTATTTTTTTCTTATTTTTCTGAGATGAATATGACCAGCAGTATGCAGATTTATGCTCAAATACCTCAGAAATTTCTTCCAAATCCTAGCCACCCTTGCCAAAACCCTTAGGAAACCAACGCTCAGTCTCACAATGACATCCCACTTATCCTTTCTGATGTTAGCTTCAATGATGCTCAAAAACATGACATATTATTTAAGGTTGTCCAAATATGATCTTGATAACTCTGAATCACACCTCCAAAATGGCCTCCAAACCTGTTAAGGAAATGTAGCTATTGAAAATGATGTGCTAGGGCATCACGAACCAAAGCCCTTCCACCTAAACACACCCTTCTGCCTAGGGGGAGCCCATTCATCTCTCTGAAACCAGGGATACTCAAGGCTCTCAAGCCTCAAGCCAAAGAATGTAGCAGCAATAGAAAAAAGACTGATCACATAATGAGATCCAAAAGAACCCTAATATGTTATATAATGACTGCCAAAAAATGATTTAATCTCAGACATAGATTCATTGCAAGCCCAATCCATTGCTCCAAATAAAACCCTCAAAAATGAGCCAATAGGCTCCTTGTTTTCTAATGCCCCCTTGACCTTTTTGGCACATGTTTAATAAAAAACACGTAAAGCACATGCCTCTTAAGTCATTAAACTCAAAAGGGGGAAATATTAAGTCTTTAGGCTAAGAGTCACTTAAGTTGCATTAAAGATGTGCCCATAACTAAAATCACTTAAGTTGCATAAAAAGATGTGCCCACAACTTAAGAATAGAATAGAGAACAAGCCAAATACTCTAACACTTCCCAATGATGCTCTAAGCCGGCTTCCTCTTGGGTAATCCAAGGAAATGGCAGTCAATGCATAGTTAAGCCTCATGGTTTTGAATGGGGGACATTACAGCATTACACTATGGTTTTAGAAAGAAAAAAATTTGTTTTGGTCTGCACCATTTTAAATTCAAATTAAATTCCATTTATACTCTTTTGCCAAATCAAACTGGATTTTTGGTAATGCTAATATGGTACCAGTCCAATAATTTAGAAGTAAATATAATGAATGATCTTAACCAAGATGATTGGATTTCGCACATGTACCTTGGCTCGGCAACATCTTTTGGACCTCCCTGTCAAGTTCTATTCTCAAGTGATTCCATTACTTGGGAACATGCTGAAGCTCATGACTGATATTATAAATTAATATTCAAAATTTGTCTAGCATTGCACTGTCCACTTTTATTCATTTATTGATAATGCCAGATCCTATTAATCTTTTCTCAGATGATGAATTATAACAGGTTTTATCATCTTTAAAAATAGCAACTAAAGAAACAGTGCAAGAGTTTCCTCAGAATCTTTACACTCAGTACAGCATGGCTGACATTGATACATTCAACAATGCAAATGATGATCCTACAAAGTTTCACAGCAGTCTTTTATATTTTGTAGTTAATTTTCCAAATAGTAATTTTTATATATTACTTAATAGCAGTTCCTCGCTGTCCCCCAAATTTTAGGGAAAAATTTTGCTGTCCCCGAAACTCTCTTTCCTTGCCCCCACATCTCACCGTCCTAGAGACTCCTTGGAACAATAATTAAAATATATTGCAGACTTAAGCGAACACTTATCTAATGCATGAGGTTGTACATATATCAATTAGCTTGGTATTCATGTAATTTTTTGTAGAATGGTTCAAAAGGGATTAATTGTTGTATTTTTTAAATCCCATCATATGCAGGACAGGGTTTTGAAAAAAGGTTTTTGGAACATGGGGCGTTCTCTCTTTAGGGCTTTTCAATGGTCCCCAAAAGACAACTTCGAGCAAGTAATTGCTCGTTCTTCTCCTAACTGGGTTGAAATTAAAAATTTGCAGCATGAATTTTGGCCGTTTATTTCTCAGATTCTCAAGCCTCTCGGCTCTGTCATGCAAATTGAAGAGTCACAGTCGACTCTTCCACATTTAAATGCTAGGGTTCTTATAGCATTATCTCCAGAAGTTGATTTTCCTGATGTTATTTCACTAAATTTTGAAGAGGAAGTTTTTTCATGGGAACTAACTATGTTAGGAAATTTGGGGGCTTGTTTTCATTGTAAACTAAATGGTCATACTAAGCGTGAATGTCCCTCCCTTAAATATTCACAGAATGCTGGTTTCAATGTTGCTTTTAAGGAAACCAGAAAGGGTAAAATGAATAATGTTACTGATCAAATGGATAAGAACAATAATAATTTGAATACGGTGAATGAAGCCTCTGGTGTCAATGTAAATGGTGAGGTAGCAGATACGGTCGATTCCGACCCTGGTTCTAATATGAGTACATATTCTAGTTTATCCAATCCTCTTTTTGAAGAAGAATTTGAGGTGGTTCTTGCCACTAATAACGGTGAAAAACCTGTTGCCCTAACCGGTTATCAAGAAGAACTATCTACAATTAACCCTAAGGATACTATGCAAATATTTCCCCCCCACCCAGACTTAATGCTCAGCAACTAGCCTTGGCCACCATTAATGAGAGAGCTGTGCATAAGAGGAACGAATTTCAAGCCCCTTTGGATGAGAATAGGTTGGTGCCTGGTGCCAAGGACCTCTCAAAAACTTCTGGATAATAAATGTTATGAGGAGAATGGGGAACCATTCACCGAGGTTAAAAGGCTTAAGAAAAAAAGGAAAACTGTGGATAGGCAGTCGCTGTCCAATAGTAGTAAGAAAAAGAATAATGAGATCCCAGAATGTTTTAACAGACTGTATAAGAATTTGAAACCTTCTTCATAATTGTTGTCTATGATGATGCACATACACAGCTGGAATGTTAGGGGGTTGGAGATGCCGGATAGAAAGTATGTTTTTAGGAAGTAGTGCAACAATCTCAATCTGAAAGACATTGTCTGCCTGCAGGAAATTAAGGTGGTGGGTTTCCAAGCATACACCATTCTTAAGTTCTTGTGGGACCAGGCCATTGGCTTCCATTCTAATCATGTTACAGGAAAAGGTGGTACTGCCATACTTGTTGGTCCTCAATGGGCGGACAGAATTATTGCCAATGGGGTCTCTCCATACCAAAGAGCCCTTTGGATTACCTTCAAGGAAGATGACAAGGTTATTGGGGTTTGTAATATATATGCTGCAAATGATTACAGGGAAAGGGTTAATCTTTGGGATTGGCTAGTTTCTGGATTGCCTAATGCTTACTGGTTGTTTGTGGGAGACTTTAACATGATTGAATATAAAGAAGATAAATGTGGTGGCAATAAACATGGTTGGAAAGGTAATGAGCATTTCTTTTGGACCTGATTTAAAAGGAGATTTAACTTGGTCGAACCCTCTTGAAAATAAGGACTCATATTCTGATATCTGGTACACTTGGTGCAATAATCAAAGTGGTCAGCAGAGGCTCTACTGTAGATTGGATAGATTATATGTTGAGGCCAACTCTTTCTCTCTTCTTTCTCAGGGTGGGCATGCCCCTATCTGTGTTACCCCAACTACTATTTCTGATCATTCTACTATCTCTGCCTCTGTTTCTCTTGTTGACTTCTCATCCCCTGTCAGATGTAAGAAGAATAATGGCTTCAAATTGAATGTATCCCTCCTGGATGATGTTGATACTGTTGATTGTAATTAGGGAATGGCGGATTCCAATTGCCTTGGGCAACATTGGAATCCGCCCAAAGGGCTGGCCCCTTTCTTCAACGTGTAGGGTTGGGCCCTAAACCCCACGGCACTACTTAAATTGCTCACGCCACACTCAACGTGCTCCTCCAAAATAGGGCCGACCCTATTCCATCAAGGCTAAAAGGAAAAGTAATAAATAAAATAAATTATAAAGCAAGCCGACATGACTAAAGACCTTGCTCCTCATATAAATAAATAACAACTTCACATTATCATTCAATCACTCCATCATTCCATACGAACTATACCTCTACCTAAAATGCGAAGTTTGCAGAAGTAATATTGGCGATTTATATCTGTCATAAAAGGCGCTAATACCAAGTGCAAATACCATTACAAGGAAGGCAAACTATTCCAGATTCAAGGAGCTAAGGTTGCAGTCCAGTTTTAGGCAAAGGTGCAGAATTAAGATACAATAAAGTGCAGACCTAGGGTGTGGACCTGATTGCTGGTTGTTGTGTTAAATGGGGCAGGCTTGAGGCTTATGAAAGTGCAGACTTGTTGAAGACTTTATCAGCGCTATGTGCAATCATCTTCAAGTACTAAAGATAAGTGTTGTAATCTTCATATGAATATAATCCATAATCAGATCTGAGGATTTTTTCTGGTTGAGTTTTTTCTCCTAGGAGGTTTTCTCAAGGTAACCGTGTCTTGTTCTTATTTTTGTTCATTTCTATGTTATCCCTAAATCTAAAAAACTCTAAATCTTTCATCTAATCAATTTAGTTAGAAACTAAAATATGGTTTCTGAGTTTATATTAATCTGAAAGTGTTAAAATTAACATGGTATTAGAGCTATAGGCTAGATCAACTTTCAAATTTCAGAATTTAGTACTCTTTTATTTCCAGATTGTTGTCTCATTCACAGGTCAGGTCAATGGGGCTGAAAGTTGAAGATAGGTTTAATGGAAATCTCAATTTTGTTGCATGGAAGGTTCGAATCATGTTGTTTCTAGAGGAAGAAGATCTTCTTCACTTCATAGAAGCGAAAAAGTTAACTGAACCTACAGATGCAGCTGAGCTAAAACAATTCAAAAAGGATGTTGTCAAGACCAAAAAGTTTCTCATTGATTCAGTTAAAGACCACCTAGTCACCTCCATTGCCTCATTCACTACTGCAAAAGAAATGTTCAGTCATCTACAAGATACCTATGAAATTAACAATCTCAATAGGGCAATTACTTTAAGACAGCAACTACTTATATCAAAATGTCAAAAGAAGATTCTGTTATTTCCTATTTTATGAGAATTTCAGAACTAAAGAATTAGCTAGGTACAATTGGACATAACATGGAAGACAAGGACCTTGTCATGATTGCCCTAAATGGTTTACCACACTCATGGGAGTCTTTTATTGAAACCATAAGTGGTAGAACTGAGTTACCTACCCTTGATCGCCTTAAGAATGATTGCATTCAAGAAGAATCTCGCCTTATCACAAGAGGGCAAACCAAAAGTCCTCATGTAGATGACCAACACATGCTTGCAACCCAATGCAAGAAAGGTGGAAATTGGACGAAGCATTATCCAAAGAGAAATAGAGAATTCAGACCACCTAGTTCTCAACACTCTTGGAAGAAACCAAGAGATATCTCTCGTGTTCGATGTTTCAGATGTAAAAAATTTGGTCACTATGCTAAAGAATGTCAGAATGATCCTACTCAAAGAGAAACCAACCTAAATGAAGTCTCAGAACAAAACGATGACTTCTTATTCATCTCTGCCTTGTCAAACAACATACCTACAGACAGTAATACATGGCTGACTGACAATGGTGCTTCCAAACACATCACAGGCTACCGTGATCATCTTTCAAACTTAATAGAAAAGGATACCAATCTTCATGCGGTAATTGGTGATGATACTCGATATTCGGTAAGAGGCACTACTTCTTTAAATTTAGACTCTGGTATTTCACTTCACCTTAGTGACATCTTGTTTGTTCCAGGAATTAAAAGAAACTTAATTTCCATTTCTGCTCTAGAAGATAAAGGTTATCAAATTGCATTTTCTGAGGGAAAAGTACTTGCTTGGCCTAAGAAATCTAGTTTTAAATCTGCTCGTGTAATTGGTAATAGATATGATAGTTTATATAAGCTCTCTACTAACCCTATTCAAGCCCTCATTAATGAGGCTCCCGAATCCTGTGAGCTATGGCATAGAAAACTTGGACACTTACACTATCAAGCACTTCCCTCCCTTGAAAAGTTCGTCAAAGGTATGCCTAAACTCAGTCAAATTCATGATAATACTTGCAAAGGTTGTGCTATAAGTAAAAATGTTAAAAGTCTTTTTCATAAAAGTGAAAATAGAGCTAAAGATAAACTAGAACTTGTTCACTCTGATTTATGTGGTCCTATGTCTATAGCATCTCCTAGTGGATTTCTTTATTACGTAATCTTCATAGATGATTTCTCTAGGAAAACTTGGATCTACTTCCTGAAATCTAAAGAATCTGATGAAGTCTTAAGTAAATTTAAAGAGTTTAAGGCATTAACTGAAAATTCCTCTGGTAAAAGAATTAAATGCTTAAGATCTGACAATGGAGGTGAGTACACCTCCGGTAGCTTTTATGATTTTTGTATTGAGTCAAGAATTAAGAGAGAGTTTTGTGTTCCATACAATCCTCAGCAAAACGGAGTTGCCGAAAGGAAAAATAGAACTATTGTTGAGGCTGCAAAGGTTATGATTCATGATCAAGATTTGCAGACCTTCCTATGGGCTGAGACTTCTAGAATAGCAGTATATATTCAGAATAGATGTCCACACCGTGTTCTAAAGAACATAACTCCTGAAGAAGCCTTCACAAGATCCAAACCGGACATCAGTCACCTCAGAATTTTTGGAAGTCCTCTTTCCGTTCATGTGCCCAAGGAAAAGCGAACCAAGTTGGAGCCCTCCGGGAAGAAAAGCATGCTAGTCGGATACAGTGAATCTTCCAATGCCTTCAGGATCTATATTCCTGGTCAAAGGTATGTTGAGGTAAGTAGGGATGTTACTTTTGAAGAAGATATTGCTTTTAAGAAATCAAAAGGTTCTTCTGTTATTGATGAAGCTAATGACAATCAAGATATGAATGTTGATCCTAACCTTGAGATTTAGAGGGAGCCTGTTGAACCTCCACCTCAAGAAGAACATAATGATCCTCCAGAGCCTATGAATCCCACTAATATACCTAGTGACATTGTTGTTACCAAAAAGAGGCCACTTTGGGTAAGGAACACCATTCAAGAAGCCGAAAAATTTGCTGCTCCCAGTGGCACCTTCCGAGAAACCAAGAGACCTCAAGTATTCTCCAGCTACGTTGCATTGATGTGCAATCTTATTGAAACTGAACCTTGCAATGTTGAAGAAGCCTTGAACCATCATGACTGGAAGCTTGCTATGGATGAAGAGTATCAATCAATCATCAAGAATGATGTTTGGAACATTGTGCCCAAACCCAAAGGTAAATCTGTTGTTTCCTCTAAATGGTTATTTAAAATTATACCTAATGTTGATGGTAGTATTGAAAAATATAAGGCTAGATTTGTAGCTCGTGGCTTTTCTCAAAAGGAAGGCATAGATTATGAAGAAACATTTGCTCTTGTTGCTAGATATACTTCTATTAGAACTATAATAGCTATTGTTGCTACTAAAGGTTGGAAGCTACATCAGATGGTTGTTAAGACTGCCTTCCTGAATGGTGTCATTGAGTAAGAAGTCTATATTGAACAACCTGAAAGTTATGAGATTCAAGATAGATTAACTCATGTGTGCAGGTTGAAGAAAGCCTTGTATGGCCTCAAACAGGCCCCTTGTGCTTGGTATGAAAGAATTGATAAATACTTGTTTAGGTTTTTGTAAAAATGATGTTGACTCTAACAACTACTTTAAATTATCCAATGATGAAATGCTAATTCTAGTTCTATATGTGGATGATTTATTTCTTCTTGGTAAAGATGAACTTATCATTAGATGTAAGAAGAACTAGCTTCAGAATTTGAAATGAAAGACTTAGGTCTAATGCATTATTTTCTAGGTCTAAAAGTATGGCAAAGATCTAACGAAATTTTTTTAAGTCAAGGAAAGTATACTATTGATATTTTGAAAAGATTTAGGATGATGGATTGTAAACCTATGTCTACTCCTATGGAATCTAACTTAAAGAAATTAAGTGTTTCTATAGCTAACTCTGATTTTGCAGATCCATCGGAGTACAGGCAATTGATTGGATCACTAATGTATCTAGTTAAGACTAGACCAGACATATGCTTTGCAGTGAATGCTATCAGCCAATTCATGAGCATGCCCAAGCATGTTCACCTTGTTGCAGCCAAGCACATCCTAAGATACTTGCGAGGCACAATTGGTTATGGGCTGAAGTATCCACTTAACACTTCAATAACCTTGGAAGATTATTCAGATGTAGATTGGGCTAGAAGCGTCAAAGACAGGAAAAGCACTTCCGGTATTTGTTTCAGCTTAGGATCCACAGTGATCTCTTGGGCTTGCAGAAAACAATCCTTAGTGGCACTAAGTACTGCTGAAGCTGAGTATATTGCAGCAAGCGTAGCTTCTAGAGAAGTAGTGTGGCTTCGTAAGCTTCTTGCTCGGCTGTTTGGTCAGCCTTGGGATCCTACGGTTATTCATTGTGATAATCAGAGTTGTATCAAAATGTCTATCAATCCAGTGTTTCATGACAGGTCAAAACATGTGGAAACTCATTATCACTTCATTCAAGATATGGTGCAAAGAGGCGCCATTCAGCTGAAGTATGTCAGCACTGATGAGCAGGTTGCAGATATTCTTACCAAGCCTCTGTCCAAAGTGAAGTTTGTGTACTTCAGGGACAGACTCGGTGTTTTGGAAAATGAAACCCCGATTGAGAGGGAGTCTCAACCTTAGTGATACATTGTGTTGTATCAAACCACCCTCTACGGACAATGTAAGATGGTAGAAAAGATCCTCTCCACCCTCTGTGGGCAATGTAAGGTGGATCCAGTCTATGCTTGTGTGCGAGCTGGAAGATTATATTTTGTAGTTCCATTATATGCTTGTGTGTAAGATGGAAGACTACGATATTCTGATTATGTAATCCATTCTTTGCTTGTGTGCAAGATGGAAGATTATGGTTATGTTTCTCCTCCCTAATTAAGAGAGAGTGTTGATTGTAATTAGGGAATGGCGGATTCCAATTGCCTTGGGCAACATTGGAATCCGCTCAAAGGGTTGGCCCCTTTCTTCAACGTGTAGGGTTGGGCCCTAAACCCCACGGCACTACTTAAATTGCTCACGCTACACTCAACGTGCTCTTCCAAAATAGGGCCGACCCTATTCCATCAAGGCTAAAGGAAAAAGTAATAAATAAAATAAATTATAAAGCAAGCCGACATGACTAAAGACCTTGCTCCTCATATAAATAAATAACAACTTCACATTATCATTCAATCACTCCATCATTCCATGCGAACTATACCTCTGCCTAAAATGCGAAGTTTGAAGAAGTAATATTGGCGATTTATATCTGTCATAAAAAGCGCTAATACCAAGTGCAAATACCATTACAAGGAGGGCGAACTATTCCAGATTCAAGGAGCTAAGGTTGCAGTCCAGTTTCAGGCAAAGGTGCAGACTTAAGATACAATAAAGTGCAGACCTAGGGTGTGGACCTAATTGTTGGTTGTTGTGTTAAATGGGGCAGGCTTGAGGCTTATGAAAGTGTAGACTTGTTGAAAACTTTATCAGCCCTATGTGCAATCATCTTCAAATACTAAAGATAAGTGTTGTAATCTTCATATGAATATAATCCATAATCAGATCTGAGGATCTTTTCTGGCTGGGTTTTTCCTCCTAGGAGGTTTTCCCAGGGTAATCGTGTCTTGTTCTTATTTTTGTTCATTTCTATGTTATCCCTAAATCTAGAAAACTCTAAATCTTTCATCTAATCAATTTAGTTAGAAACTAAAATCTGGTTTTCTGAGTTTATATTAATCTGAAAGTGTTAAAATTAACAGATACTGGGGAAGCTATTAGAATGGCTTCCTGCTTGACTAAATTTTGTAATGGTGGCCTCAGGCCTAGAGAGATGTGGGTGTCTCTCACTGATACTTGGAGGAAAATGTTTCAGATTATCGAGAAAGAGAAGTCCGTGGATAGGAACAAGGAAGAGTCTCTTCTACAGTCAAAACTATTTTTTTTGGAAAAGGAGCTTCAGGCTAAAAGGGATGACAATGCTTTGGAAGAACAGCTTATATGGGTTAAGAGCAACTTAAGGAAGATTCAGAATTATAAGATTCAAGGGCAGAAGGTCAGAGCAAAGATGAACTGGATCAAGAAAGGAGAAAGGGGGTCCAAATACTTCTTCAACTTGATCAGAGCCAAGAACAAAAGAGAGCTCATTGAGGAGATACAAATTAATGGATCCATATCCAATGATCCTGGTTCTATTAAGGATGCATTTTACAACTTCTACAAAGAACTTTTTTCTTTTGAACATGGTGTACATAACCAAGATGCCCTTAAACAATGCTTAAGGTTAATTCCAAGGAAGATCTCAGACTGTGAAGCCAAGTCACTTGATCAAGCAATCTCTTGTGAGGAGATTGAAGCTGCTATCCGTTCAGTGGCCAATGGCAAATCTCCAGGGCTTGATGGCCTGCCTGCAGAATTCTACAAGCAACACATGGAATGGGTTGTCCCGGAACTTGTAGCTTTATATGAAGATGTATTTGAAAGGGGTTCCTTGGGTAAGGACATCAACAAAGGGGTTATTAAGCGTTTGCTTAAGAGTGGGGATAAGACTCTTGTAAAGAACTGGAGGCCCATCACCTTGTTGAATCTATCCTATAAAATTATTGCTAAAGTTCTTGCTAGGAGGATCTCAGGTATGCTTAATAACTTTATATCTGTCACTCAGACAGGGTTTTATTAAGGGCAAGTATATCCTTGAAAATTTGATTACCAGTTGGGAGGCTATGCATTGGGCTAAGGCAAATGGTCAGAATGTGGTAATGATTCTCTTGGATTTTGAGAAAGCATATGATAGGATTGAGTGGCCTTTTATCATGGGTATGATGCAAGCATTTGGCTTTCCACCATACTTTTGTAGATGGATCCATATTTTATTCCAAGATTCTTCAGCAGTTATTGAGGTCAATGGGGAATTATCAGAGGCTATTCCTCTCATGAGGTCCATTAGACAGGGTTGTCCTATTGCCCCAGCATTATTTGTTATTGCTGCTGATGCTTTGCATTATATATTGAGAGCTCATGAACTTGGTCCTCGGGTCAACGGTATCTCCCTCCCTAACAATGGGGAGCTTATCAATGCTCAGTTTGATGATGACACTGCCCTTTTTCTAGAGCTGGATGAGAAGAATTTTGATAAAGTGGTTAATAGATTACAGTTCTTTTGCAAGGCATCAGGAGCAAAAATTGCTCCCCATAAATCTTCTATGTTGGGGTGGTCTAATGGTGCTCCTGGGTGGTTGGTCTCAAAGGGATGGCAGTGGGCTGGGCCAAACACCATTGTTAGATATTTGGGCATCCCCTTTGCAGTTGAACCTTCTCTTAAAGACATGTAGCTTTGGCTCTTTTCTAAAATTGAAAAGAAACATTTGAAATGGCAAACACACCTCCTATCCTTGGCTGGAAGAGTTCAAGTGGTGCAAAAGGTCCTTTCTTCTCATCACATTTATTATGCATCTTCATGGCTTTTTGCTAACTACCAGTGTAATCAAATTGATAAGATTATGAGAGAATTCTTGTGGTCCGATGGTATGGGGAAACAGAAAAGGCATTGTGTTAAATGGGAATGGTGTTGCCTACCTCAAAATTTGGGTGGGCTTGGCATTAGAGACATCAGGGCTCATGGTATGGCCCTTGCATCCAAATGGATCTTTAAAGCACTAAAAGGGGAGGAGCCATGCAAAGTGTTGGTTAGGAACAATATTGAGGAATCAGTAATTAAAAAAGGAAAAAAAATGGAAAAATATCCCATTATGTGATATTATTCTGGGGGAATTTAATATGAAGATCTTTGCGTCTCAGGTATTTTGTTCACTATGGAAGGCTTGGAGTTGAGTAAGGACACTACTCTCTTCCAAAGGGGCAATAGGAGGTCCTCCTTCATATGCTGTTATTGATAGATCTTTATGGTGGGGGGTGTATATGAATAACAAGCCCCTTGCTTTGACTCAAAGTTGCTCTACTAAAATTTGGAATGAGAAGGGAATTTCTCTTATTAGGGATGTTCTATTTGATAACCGGTTAGGGTCATGGGCTGAGATCGGTTCTAAATTTGGGATTCCTTCATCACAGAAGAAGACATATTCTTTAATTACTAAAGCTACGGGTTCCCTTTTCCCTGGTAGAATCATGAATACTGAATCTTTTTTGCAGCAGCTAAAATGGACTGATGGCACTAATTTTAGGGATGTTTCCACTAAAGGTATATATAAGATGTTGAAAGATGATAGCTCTATTATCAATCGAGTTAACCAGTGCTGGGGCCTTGACTTGACTTGCACTAAGTGGCACTTTTTGTTTGATTTTTTTTGGCATTCTCCTATTGATCCTAAAAAGTCTTGTTTTAGGTGGCTTCTCCTTCTTAAAAAGTTGGCAGTGGGGTCTTGTTTATCTTCTGTGGGTATTGATCCTGTCATTTGTGGAAGTTGTTCTGTGCCCAAATCTTTTAAACACCTCTTCTTTGAGTGTCAACATGCCTGTGGTATTTGGTCTATTTTTCTTGGTTTTCCTGTTGTATGGAATAGTTGCCCAGGTCTCTCTTGGAGAGAAATCCTTGCTGGCTTTGTGGATTCTTTTGATTGCAAATTGAATAAATTCTGGTCTGTTCTAACATGTGAGATCTTATGGTTCCTATGGAGAGACAGGAATGGAGAAGTTTTTCAAAAGGCTAGAAGGCAGCTTACTGAGTTTAGAATTAAACTCATCCACTATTACATTATGATACAGGTGTCTGCTGTGTTGGAGATTTCTAAGGACCGGTTCATGATTCTTATGAGAGAAGGTTCTCTGCAGATCCACAAGAATGTTATCAAGTCTATTCAGTACCTGAATCATCACAAGAACATGTTCGACCCAAAGGAACTAGAAGCCTTGGATATGTTCATCAGTGAACTTAATATTGATGCACAACAGGATAATCGGATGGGTAGAAGCTCATGGTATGCTAAACAGAGTGTTGGGGCCGATGCTGTTAATCAGGAAGAAGTTGGATGGCCTGGTGACAAGGAGGTCAACTATGATGATGCTTGGAACAGTGCGAGGGATGTACCTGATGATGCTACAGGATGGGGCAGTCATGGCACTGATCGTTCTGAATGGGGCAACACTAATGAAGAATACTGGAACAGTTAGCTGATTATGTTCCTTTTGTGTTTTTTTGTGACACTATGTATATATAGATACACTATGATACACCCGAGATACTTGAATACAGTATAAGAAAATGTAAATGTAATGCTAAATGTAAAGGCTGGCGGGAAAATGACACTTTTAGATAGATGATAGCATAGGTTTATAGTTGCAGACAGTGTCAGATTTTTTGATGATGTACAAGCTCGTTATACTATCTTAATATAAAAAAAAAATCAAGGTTAAAGAGAACAGCTTTGAACCAGACAATCGTCTTTATCAAATATACTCTTTAGATTCAACTGCCATCTATCGGCGTTTCGGGAGTTTAGGTTTTATGACAAAAATTATCAATCTACTTCTTGCACGGTGATGCCCCTTCGGATTTAGGAGTTCACCATCGGAGCTTAGAAAAAATAACTTCCAACCATACGAATGTCCTATATCGTTTAATATGGGGTTTAACGAAAATACCATCCTCTTCCAAGTCACTGCCACTGTCAATGACTTGAAACTCGGGATCCTTGATTTCTCCATTGATATCGACCTGAATGGGCTCAGGCGCAGGAGGCTGCTGCAAACTTTCGCTCTCTATAACCTTCTTAGAACGACTGAGCGCACCTATCAAATTTGGATTTGAAACCACCCCAAAAGACCGATAGTTCTGCAAAACGCTGCCCTCCTCATCCCACTGCCCACTGCAGCAAACACAAAAAAGAAGCAGCGAAATCTAAATCAACCGGCCATTTCTTTGATAAGATCTTTGTCGCCGAATATAAAGTCTTTAGCTTCAAAAAGAAATTCATAAAGAATAAAAATTGCAATTAATAACTACCTTGTAACTGCCCTGAGCTTCTCTGGAACCGTAAAGGCAGGCTTGAAAACATGGGGTTTGAGTTTGGGGAGGCCAACCTGAACTTTGGGTCTTGATTTTCTGTATTTTCGCCTTGATCGGGCCATTTGTAGCTCTAGTTTAGACTTTTATTTACTTGTTTGTTGATACAGCCAGAGGCAATATCCTTCACTATGTACACAAATCTTAAGAGATTCTAGCTAAGATTTTGTGTATGCAATACATCCGTTAAAGTTTTACAGTTTTCTGTGTTTGTTCTGCTAAGATTTTGTGTATGTGGAGGCGGAAAGTGCATTCCTAGGGCTTTTGCTCGCCCGCTTATAGTTATGGGTTTTCGTGCGGTTTTTTGTTTTTTTTTTTAAATAAAAATATGTGGAAAATATTTTGTTTGGGTAATTGAGAAGGAAAGTCAACCACTTGAAGTTTAGCTTTGACAATACAAATCCTCTATAGTCTACAATATATCAAGGTAGGTTTGTATTAGGGACATGTGCACCTTAATTTTGTGTTTTTCAATTTCTTATGTGGATATTTCAAATCTCAATTTTGTATAGCAGTTGAGTTGTCAAGTCTCCTACTTGAAAAAATTATTTTCAAGTCTACGTGGTCAAATATGATGCCACATCAACATGCATTTTTGTGAAGGTATCCAAAATGGTCTCAAATTGCGATAAAACCAATAGGTGTGCATTAAGTCATGTTTACTTGTGTGCTAATATGGCATCACATGATTGGTTACTTTTTTAATTTTAGAGGTACTTTTTTTGGGATAAGCATTGACACATGACATTTTTAGGGCACCACTGTTGGTCCCATTTTGTCCAACTACCATAGCATGTATTGGTAGCCCTATCACCTATTGGTCCCCTCTCCCCTAGCTGGCTACTAAGCAACTTAAGGTGGTGAGAATCAATCTTGGTGCCTTTATGGGGCAAACCCAAAGCCCTTAACCAACTACACCACCCCTTCGAACAAATGTGTGGAAAATATTATCAAGACATTTTCTTATTTTATTTATGAAAAAATTTGTTGTTTCTTTTATAATGACTAGAGCTCGCATCTTGGTAGTGTTAAGGATATAGCTTCATTCGGATTGAAGCAAGCAATATATATATATATATATATATATATATATATATATATATATAAGAAATTACTAAAGCAGAATAATTCTGATACTTACCGGAGTCGAAATAGTTAGTAAGTCGAGCATCATCATTATTGTTAATAGTGGTGAACATTGGATGAAGGGTCATGACTTTACGTGGCATAAGCCACGTAGAAGTCATGCCCCTGCGTGGGCATGACTCTCCATCCTTTTATTTATAGGCATCGACACTTGCTGCGAACGAAAACCAATAACAGTGGCAGTTTTCACGAACCAGCAAGTTGTCGATATTATCACAGAAGTTTAATAGTTAGAATTATATATATATACACATCAGAGGTAAAACATATTCATTGCAATGATTTTATTAAAGTTTGTCCTCACTACATATTACTAGACTATTGTATTCTCTATCTCTGATCTAATTCCTTAACATGGTATCAGAGCCAAGTTAGTAGAGAAATAATAAAATAGTGACACCTCTTTTCTAAAAATTCAGCTCAGAATCAAAGGAAAGACAGTCATGGTGAACAATGTTAGAGTGGAGGATAGAATCGAAGTCACATCCAACTTCGTCTCATGGAGAATTCGAATTACAACAATTCTTCAAGAACTAGAACTAGATGCATACATAGAAGAAGATACTAAGATGCCCGAAGACGAGCCAGAGAAAACAACCTGGAAAAGACACAACAACAAGGCTAAGAAAATCATAATTGATGTTGTTAAAGATCACATTCTCCCAACCATCTCAAAACTAACTACAACTTATGATATGTTCAAGACCATTCAAAACTCATATGAAATAAATAATGCAAGTAGATTGCTCACTTTAAAACAACAATTAATGCATACCTGCATGAACAAAGGAGAAACAATCACATCCTATTTCATGAGGATTTCAGAATTAAAAGACCAATTGTCAACTATTGGGAACAATATAGATGATATGGAGCTATCTCTAATAGCACTTAAGAGATTACCATCCAGTTGGGAATCCTTTATTCAAGGCATTAGTGCTCGTCTGACACTACCAAAATTCGATCAACTCAAGAATGATTGTACTCAAGAAGAATCTCAACTAATCACAAGAGGATTGGGTCCAAACAAAGGGGGAGAAATTTAAGCACTACATGCTAACACAAGCAACAAAGGGAAGAAAAGGAATTTCAATCGTAAGAGAGGAAATAATCACAAAAGCAAAGACTTCTCCAAGATTCAATGCTACAAGTGTGATAAATTTGGGCACACTCACAGGTTCTGCCCAGAAAGAAAGAAAGCTCATGCAACCATAGCTGAAGTCAAGGAAGTAAAGAATCCTCTATTTTTCTTAGCCTTAACAAGCGAACTAAACTCAAACAAACATATGTGAATAATTGACAGTGGATAATCTCGATACATAACCAGATTTAGAGATCAATTTGAAACCTTTGAAGGCCACTCAACTGAAGAAGTTACAATAGGAGACAATTCTACCTATCCAGTGAAAGGAATTGGGACTTGCTCAATTCAATTAAGAACAGGAGTTACATTACAATTGAAAGATGTTCTCTTTGTACCAGGTATCAAAAGGAATTTGGTCTCTATTTCAGGACTAGCTGATCAAGGATATCGTGTCACCTTCCATGAAGATAAAGTTCTACTCTAACCTAAAAACTCTAACATAAAGAATGTTATTCCTATAGGATCTAGAGATGGTAGTTTATACAAATTATGTAATACTCAAAAACAAGCACTATATCATGAAGTATCAAACTCTAATGAAATTTGGCATAGAATATTAGGACATCTTCGATTTAGTACCCTACCTTCCATAGGAAAAATTACCACAGGATTACCCAATCTAAAATCTGATCATGTTGGAACTTGTAAAGGATGTGCTCTAGGGAAGAACTCAAAAGGGTCCTTTCCCTCAAGTGAACGCAAATCAAAAGTTGTACTAGAACTTGTCCACACTGATTTGTGTGGTCCAATGTCATTACCATCACTAGGGGGATTCTTGTATTACATGATATTTGTTGATGATTACTTTAGGAAAACTTGGATCTATTTCATAAAACTCAAAGAATCAAATGAAGTGTTATTGAAATTTAAAAAATTTAAGGCCCTGGTGGAAAATCAAACTGGGAAGAAAATAAAGACTCTAAGATCAGGTAATGGGGGTGAATATATCTCTGAAAATTTTAAAGAATTTTGTATTTCTGTTGGGATTAAGAGGGAGTGTACTGTACCTTATAATCCTCAACAAAATGGAGTTGCAGAAAGAAAAAATAGAACCATCATTGAAGCTACTAAAGCCATGATGCATGATCAAAATCTACATATCTCATTTTGGGTTGAAGCCTCAAATACATCTATGTACATTCAAAACAGATGCCCTCATTCAATCCTAGAGAATATAACACCTGAAGAAGCCTTTACAGGAAATAAATCAGATTTAAGCCATCTAAGAATCTTTGGTTGTCACATGTATATTCGCGTTCCTAAAGAAAAGAGAACCAAACTAGAACCCTCTGGGAAGAAAGGCATATTTGTTGTCTACAGTGAAACCACTAGAGGATACAAAGTCTATATTCCAGGACGAAGATCTATTGAAATCAGTAGAGATGCCAAATTTGAAGAAGATGATGCATATAAACTATCTCTAAGTGCAGAAGATGACCTAACCACATAATCAGATGAAAATCCTACAATTTAAAATCAGAGGGAGAATAGCATAGAAAATCATGAACTTCAATCACCTAATTTCGAGAATGTTGAAAATCCTAACAACAAGAAAATACCACTATGGGCAAGAAAGATGATTGAAGAAAATAATGTGGAACCCAATCAAATCTTCAAGGAGAATAAGAAAACAAGAAGTCAGTCATGCTATGTTGCACTCATGACCGAACTTACAAAATTTGAACCATCAAATGTTGAAGAGGCTTTAACATGTCAAGCTTGGAAAGATGCAATGATTGAGGAATACCAATCTATCTTAAAAAATGATGTCTGGGACATTGTACCTAGACCAAAAGGCAAATCAGTTGTCTCATCAAAGTGGTTATTCAAAATCAAATATGCACCAGATGGTAGTATTGAAAAACACAAAGCCAGGTTCGTTGCCAGGGGGTTCTCTCAAAAGGCTGGAATTGTTTACGAAGAGACATTTGCTCATGTTTCTCAATATACTTATGTAAGAACCATCATTGCCATTGCAGCTTCCAAAGGGTGGAAGATACACCAAATGGACGTAAAGACCGCATTTTTGAATGGTGTTATTGAGGAAGATGTATATATAGAACAACCTAAAGGTTTTGCTACACATGATAGAAATCTCTATGTGTGTAGACAAAAAAATTCTTTCTACGGCCTTAAGCAAGCTCCCAGGGCATGGTACGGAAGGATAGATAGTTATCTCTCCAAACTAGGATATTCCAAAAATGAAGCAGACTCTAACATATACTTCAAAATATCGGATGGTGACATGTTAATACTTGCTATCTATGTTGATGACTTGTTGATAACAGGAGAAGATCACCTCATTGCAAAATGCAAACAAGATATTGTGGCTGAATTCGATATGAAGGATCTAGGTCTACTGCACTATTTTCTAGGGCTAGAAGTATGGCAAAAAGAGAATTACATTTTCCTAAATCAAGGAAAATACGCCACTGATATCCTAACTAGATTTGGTATGATAGATTGTAAGCCTCTATCCATTCCAATGGAAACAAATCTTCATAAGCTCAAAAGTGAAGCAATAGATTCAGAACCTACAAATCCTACATACTATAGACAAATTATTGGATCTCTTATGTACCTGATAAACACTCACCCTGATATTTGTTACGCTACCAATGTGTTAAGTCATTTCATGTGCGAACCTAAGAAGATTCACTTAATGGTTGCTAAGCATATTCTGAGATACTTGCGTGGCACTATTGGACTTGGCCTGAAGTACAAAAATGTTGAGATACAACTCCAGGGGTATTCTGATTCCGACTGGGCAGGAAGTTCCATTGATCATAAAAGTACAACGGGGTGTTGCTTTAGTCTTGGATCAGCTATGATATCCTAGTTTAACAGAAAACAGTCAGCAGTTGCTCAGAGTTCCACTAAAGCTAAATATATGGCTGCCTCC